>NC_056750.1:88576979-88584479 GCF_019279795.1 Protopterus annectens
TTTACTTCCCTGATAGAATCTCCCTCTAACACCCTGCTTCTTACAGACATGCTGCCAGGCTTTTGTTGTTACCAGCTACCCTGACGAAGGCCTAACCGGCATTCTCCATGCAGAGCTGCTTTGAGTTTTACTTCCCTGAGAATCTCCCACTAACACACTGCTACTTATATACATGCTGCCAGGATTTTGCAGTTACCAGCTACCCTGACGGAGGCCTTACTGGCATTGTACATGCAGAGCTGTATAGACTTTAACTTCTCTGACAGAATCTCCCACTAACAACCTGCTACTTACAGACATGCTGCCAGGCTTTTGTAGTTACCACCTTTTCTGATGGAGGCCTTGCCCGTGTTATCCCTGCAGAACTTCTTTGACTTTTACTTCCCTGAGAATCTCCCACTAACACACTGCTACTTACAGACATGCGGCCAGGCTTATGTAGTCACCAGCTACCCTGACGGAGGCCTTACTGGTGTTATCCTTGCAGAGCTGCTTTGACTTTTACTTCCCTGAGAAGCTCCCCTAACATGCTGTACTTACAGACATGCTGACAGGCTTTTGTACTTACCAGCTACCCTGACAGAGGCCTTACTGGCATTGTCTATGCAGTGCTGCATTGAATTTTATTTCTTTGATAGAAGCTCCCACTAACACCCTGCTACTTACAGGTATGCTGCCAGGCTTTTGTAATTACAAGGTACCCTGATGGAGACCTTACCTGCATTGTCCATGCAAAGCTGCATTGACTTTTGCTTCCTGATAGACTCTCCCACTAACACCCTGCTATGTACAGACCTGCTGCCAGGCTTTTTTACTTACCAGCTACACTGAAGGAGGGCTTACCGGTATAGTCCATGCAGAGCTGCATTAGCTTTTACTTCCCTGATAGAATCAACCACTAACACCCTGCTACTTACAGGTATGCTGCCAGACTTTTGTAATTACAAGGTACCCTGATGGAGACCTTACCTGCATTGTCCATGCAGAGCTGCATTGCCTTTTACTTCCTGATAGACTCTCCCACTAACACCCTGCTACATACAGATCTGCTGCCAGGATATTTTACTTACCAGCTACATTGAAGGAGGGCTTACCGGCATAGTCCATGCAGAGCTGCATTAGCTTTTACTTCCCTGATAGAATCAACCACTAACACCCTGCTACTTACAGACATTCTGCCAGGATTTTGTAGTTACCAGCTCCCTGTCGGAGGCCTGACCAGCATTGTCCATGCAGAGCTGCATTGACTTTTAACTCCGTGATAGAGTCTCCCACTAACACACTGCCAATTACAGGCATGCTGTCAGGCTTTTATAATTACCAGCTTTAAAGTCTGATGAGTCAATTCAGTCTCCAGAGCCATGGACAAGGGTAGGGTGGTCCACACAGCCTATCTGGACCTCACCAAGGCCTTTGACACCATTCCCCACTCTGGAATAATAGATAAACTTATTAAGCTGGGCATTAATCCCTACATCACTCGATGGGTTGCCAACTGGCTTACTGACAGAACCCACACTGTAAAAGTAGCTGACTCCAAATCTAGCTCCAGACAAGTGACAAGTGGAGTACCTCAGGGTTCAGTCCTGGGACCGCTCTTGTTTGGCATCTACTTCGCTGAAGTACAGGCCAACACTAAGGGACTCTGGCTAACAAAGTTCACAGATGACTGCAAACTGGGAGCCATTACTGAATCCCCAAATTATATGGATACTCTAGAAAAAAGGAGGTCATTGTCCTACTGTACTCATCCCTCATTATACCCATTATAGAATACAATGCCCCATTTGGTATGTACCTCTCAAGAGATCTGCAACAACTGGAAAGGCTGCAGAAATACCTCACTAACAGAGTCACAGGCCTAAAGCGGATGCCCTATGCTGACCGCCTTAAAAAACTCCAGCTATACTCTGTCGCATATCATCTACTTAGAGGCGATCTCTGCTTAAAATACAAGGCCATGTCAAACCCAGAGCTGTTGGTCATGCTACACTTAAAGAAATCCCAGTCCCTCAGAGCCACATGCTTCAGGATCTAAACTTTGTCATCGCAATAAACAAAACATGCTGGAGGGATAGGTTCCTGACCCAGAGACTCCCCAGACTCTGGAATAGACTGCTCATATATGTCAAGCAGAGTGCCTTTTTGGCCCTCTTCAAAAGGAACCTTGACAATTGGATGGGAGAAAAGAAATTCACCCCAGGGATCATGTCAGTTGCCTTGCTAGACAGGGGTCCAGGGAAGTAAATAGTGTGGGAAGAAATAGCCAGGGAATTATTATGGCTAGGCTTGTATAGGCCCTAGGGCCGATAGCCTAGTACCAACCTATCAACCTATGAACCTATATAATAATGGCATTTGTTATTGATAAATGTACACAATAAACATTTATGAAAGGAAAGCTGTAGCAGCACAAAAATATCAACCTGGGACAGCAGTGGGATGTAATGGAAGGTGAGTAGGAGAAAGTGTATAAATATTTGGGAATATATAAGGAGTCAGTTATAAAACATGAACAAATGAGAACAAAGCTCAAAAAGGAGTACTTCAGAAGACTAAATCTAATATTGAAAACCAATGCAATATCTAGAAATAAAGCTCAGAATATAAATCACGTTACTTCCTCCTCCTGTTTAATTTAAAGCTTTGATGACATTGACTAGCTCTAAAAAGAACTGAATCAGGTGGACAGGAAAACAAACAAAGATATTTCATGTATTTCATGTTTTTCAACCCATATATAAGTTTGGAAAGTCTACAAATATAGTAACAAGAAAAGAAAACTTCTAGAACATATGCACAATGACCAAGGTTTGACACCAGAATAGTTAAGTCGCGGTGAATATAAACCAAAAGATATAAGGCTAATAACAGCTGCCAAAGATTGCGTGATATGTTCATGTTGGTTTGCAAAGTCTACAGAAAAAAGACACAGACAAATGTAGGTTCTATAACAAGAACTGAATTCTGTTGGACATCTCGTTTCTGGTTGCAATGAACTCCTGGTTGAGGGTCTGCATACTGAAAGACACAATAATGTGGCAACATTGTTGCATTGGTGATTGTGTAAACACTACCATGTAGAAGTAGCTGAAAAACTCTGGAAACATGAACCAAAAAGCATTGAGAATGATGAAGTTCAGATAATAAAGGATCATTCAATACCAGTAGCTGAGAAAGCAGTGCAAGAAAAGCAGGTAGTGTAATCCAAGAAAAATGATAAAAGTAGCATTCATCATTGAAATAGCTTAGTGATTACAGTGTCTTATGGACTGAGATACAGAAAGTCAAAGTACCTGGATTTGTAAGCAGAAACTAGAGCAATGAAGAAAAAAGAGACACACGCATAGCTTTAATAGTAGTAAAAGTGGCAGGCTTAATAAAATAAATTCCAGTCATAGTTAAATGTGCTTCCAATGCCTAACCCCATATAAACTGCAGAAGGAATCAGTTCTGAGTACATCGTGGGTGCTGAGAAGAGCCCTGTTGGCAAACATCAAAGACTGAAGTAATACTAATTTCATAAACTGAAAATGCATTCTGACTCAGGAACGGGTTGCATTTCTGTCACAGTATTAGGAACCCAAAACATTTGGAGATATTTAAAAATGCAGAATATTTACTAAAATATCCATGTCTACAGAATAATACAACCACCACTCACAGAGGACCACCACAGGGCTCAGTCTGAGACCCCCTCCTGTCCTCTCTGTTCATTAATGACTTCCCCTTGGACCTGTTAAAACTACACTGTTTACTCTGCACACAGGTGATATGTTTCTGACCAGGGCTAACATACCCTCACAGAAACTGAGTAACTGACTTCAAAAGTACTTTGTATCTTATGGAAGTGGCTACAGCTGAAAAAGCTCAGTGTAAGTATTGAGAAATAAACAGTTTTGGTTTTGAGGAGTTGTTGCCTGTGGTCCAGAGGTGCAAGGTTTGATTCCCTCAGCCTTAACTGTCTAACTGTGGACATTATCAAGACTACATTCCTGGACTGAGTCTGAAGGTGATCTCTGGACACTGGTGCTCTACTACCCTAGAAAGCAAATAAAATACAATAATTACAAGAAAGACTTACAACGTCAATCAATTACAAATAACTGACCCACATGGAAACCTGTCCTCAAAGTCACCCTGGAAAAATGCTTAGGAGTAACATTAGAACAAATTAATTCCTTCTTACCACAGGTAGACAGCCAAGCTCTAACATCCATAAAACATTTAGAAATAGCATAGAATATTCCCACGTCCTCTTCCAGATAGCCAAACAAGCCATTTCCGTCAATGTATTACTACACAGACTGGGGTGCTTTCTTCCAATTATTACATTACAGTCTCCTCATAAGGCAAGTATTCTATAAAAATCTGAAAAACTACAGTTTATTTATCGCAGCCCATACAATGAGCACTGTTTCTTAATTATTCAAAAAGATAAAACTGGTTACTGGTATCATTCAGTTTTCTTCCTAGTTAACATATTGACATTCAAACTGATTAATGAAAACTATTGCCCTCTGTTAAGAAACAAAACTTAATTTAGAAACGGCATATACTGTATTGTGGATCTGAATTAAAATGTACTGTACAGACCCCATTATAGCATGGTAGTTGCTGAAAAAAAGGCCTTTAATGAAATTATCCCAGCACCATGAAAACCATTTCCCAATAAATATATTTAATGCTATCAGTCTTTCCAAGATCAGAAAGTTCCTTAAATAAATACTTTCACCAAGAAGGTACTCACACTTGATTTGATGTGCTATAATACTACATTCAAAAACACATTGTTAAACTGCTGTACAATATACTCCCTAATCAACTGACTCATCTGTTGTGTTAAAAACAAACTTATTGTATTGTAACATAATGGTAGTTGGCCCCTTTATGAATGCAAGCTCAGAAACAGACAAACTTAATGAGAAGCACTAGCACTATGGCTTTGTACTCTGCTAGTGAGGAAGTTCATGGCATTTGTGTCTGTAGAAGGTTATAAGATGACTTTAGAAGGACAATTGTGCACCAGAAATAAAATAATCCAGTAGGAGTTTCTTTGAGGGGAAAGACTTGATATCCTTAAAGTAGAGGACACCTGGATATATTCCTAACTGTGAGGAAGTACAAAGGGGAGGTACTTCAGGTTAACCCCACCTGTAATGGGGAAGACCTGATATCCTTAAAGTAGAGGACACCTGGATATATTCCTAACTGTGAGGAAGTACAAAGGGGAGGTACTTTGGGTAAATCCCACATGTGAGGAGTGACAGTGAGAAGGAACTTCAGAAAGTAAAAAAGACAAGCCCACCAGAGTCTAGCTATGTCTTGTGAGGTCACTGTAAGAACTGTCTGCTTACTTTAGCCAGCTGTTTTACTGAAATCCTGGGTAAAGAGCTGCACTGCATATGATTATAATGTCAAAATATGCTATCTTTTCCTCTCATATCTGAAGTTTAATTACAACTATAGTTAGTTCATCTGGTGTCCTGTGCAGCTTCCTGAGCTAGCACCCCTAATCAGCTCAAAGTTGAGAAACAAAGGACAAACAAAAGAGATTTCATTTAGTGTTGAAGCCAAAGAAACAGTTTTTCAGTTCAAGCTGAGGACCAAAAACAGCTCTAAAATATAAAAATGCGCACATCACACACACACACACACACACACACACACACAAAATTTGACAGTTTCAGAACATCAGCCATGATGACAAATCTGGTATTGACATTCATTTAAGAATGATGGTCTACCACCACACCACACCTTTTAATCTCTTACAGAAAGAAACCTGGACAAAGCAATAAATAAAAATGGCAGAAAGGCCCAAAAATAGGGTGATTTTTTAAATATTGCTGTTACAAACTTAGACAGTTGATAGAATAACAGGTTTTGCATTAGTATGGATTTTCTGGAGTATGAAGTCAGAAACTCAAATGTCTTTCATTATTTTCCAGTTACAGTCTTTAATAATTTGCCACTAATTTTCCAGAAAACCACAAACTTATGTAAACCGGACCAAAAATATGAGACAAAAATCTGGACGTTCTGTGAAAATCTGTACAGTTGAGAGGTACAGCCCACACCCCTGGGATGTACTGATTATGTCTCCTAATGGTTTGTACCCAGGGCAGCAGGCCCTTCAGCCCACCCTATTTACAGGTCTGATGTCATAAGAGCCATGCCTCATTATAATGATTTTATGTATGACTGATCTAGGGCTGTAACGTTAGTCACAAAAATTAAACAACATTGCTACACACTTTCACCACGTAACTATAAATACTTAAGCCATTGTGCAAGTCACTATCATTTGTAATTGTACATGCATAATTTATTGTGCCAGTCACTGTCATATGTAATTGTGCATGTATAATTCATTGTGCCAGTCACTGTTATATGTAACTGTACATATATAATTCATTGCCCTAGTCACTGTCATTTGTAATTATACCAATATAATACATTGTGCTAGTAACTATCATGTATAACTGGTCATATATAATCCATGTTTCTGGTTTATCTCATATATAATTATGCATCTCTAATTCATTGTGTTGATCACTTTCATATGGAACTGCACATATATAATTCATTTTGTTGGTCACTGTCATATGTAGTTTTACCTGTGAGGATAATAGATATTGTTATGTGTGCTAGCGTGACTGGCTGAAGTTTTGTAAATAATTGTAATTTACCCTGTGTAACATATGCCAGCATGACTAACTATAATTTTTGTAAATAGGTCTATGTCTTTTGAGTGTCATTCTGATTTGTGCAGGATGTTCAAATCAAACATCGTTCTTCGGGCTGACCAAGTATACATGTTTCTTAAAAAGAATTTTGAATGTATGTCATTCCAGAGTCAACTAACCCAGATGTCATGTTATTGTGCTCCAGAGCTGAGACAATGGAGTCTTCAGAGCAGCTGTTTGTTTACTTTTCAAAGTCTGATACGAGACAGTAGAATTCTCATAGTAGCTTCTTGTTACTTAAAAATATCTGCTATAAAAGCAGGTTCTGTGTCAGTTAATGTGCAGTAGTAGTTCAGTTGTTTCCAGAGTTATTCAGTTGTTTTCCAGAGTAGTTGTTCCAGTTGCTGAGGACAGACAACAGCCTGGGGTGTGGGCATAATTCCTCATCCTGCTGTGCAGAAGTAAGAATATAATTTTGCCTTGCTGAGTTATTTACATTAGATAGTTACAGTTAATCTTCAGATAGTCAGGGAACTACAGCTAGTTAGTTAGAGGTTTTCTAAAATCAATGTGAAATCTGCCTACATTGTTGATTTCATATTTCATGTGTGTGAAACCCTATTGTTTATTGGAATCAGTTATTCACTGTTTGCATGTTTTAAATCCTTTTATTTATTATGAAATGTTTTACTCCTCTCATTGTGTCTGGTTATTAAGTGAATACTTTTAATAACTTGACAGTGTTTATGCTTATTGTTATAAAACCAGGGACACTCAGAAAAGCCTTACTGCTTGGGTTACATGTTACCAT
>NC_056750.1:88589479-88614479 GCF_019279795.1 Protopterus annectens
GTTATAATGATTTTATAATGATAAAGTGCTGCTGCAGAAAAATGGATTGAATTCTCATGTATTAAAACTACCACATGAATGCATATATCTAAATATTAAGATACTTGTAAATTCTCATATTATAAAGATTAAAACCAAAAGCAATAAAACTTTATAAAAAAACTTGTTAAAATTCATAAATATATGGAATGACCTGGATAAGACAAAATCAAATAGGATAATGTTAACCCAAATGAAATATAGTGAAGCCCTCTTGTGGTCATAAAAATTATTACCGCAAAACAATATTTTTTACAGTTTTGCAGCTCTTAATTTAAGTAATGGTAATATAGATATATTGTCGTTAAGCCCCAGGAATTTATCAGCGTTAAGGGCAACTTGCCACCACAGCTCCCTATATTCGATTCTAGTCTCCCATGGGCCTCCCCTAACATCCTTTGAAATACTTTCTATAACCAAGAACTTGAATTTATAATTTTTACATACTTTACTATGCTTGTATAGGGCATTGCTCTCCTTTTTGACAGATATTTCATAAATGTGTTCATAGATTCTTTTTCTCAAAGCTCTTTCAGATTTCCCTATATAAAAAGCACCACATTTTTCACACAATGCTAGGTACACTATCCCTTTAGTGTCACAATTGAAGTGTTCCTGACTATTAATCATTTTGTTTCTACTAGCTATAAAATAGCTGTCACTGTTCATAACATAACAGCATTGCCTACAATGCCCACATTTGTAGGTACCTTTTCTAACAATTTTATGACTATTTTGAAATTTGTTGTTTTCAAGTATGTTTCCCAAATTCCTAGCATTTCTGTAAGTCACTTTTCTAGGAATGTTGCTAACTCCTTCTATATCAGTTAGAGATACAAATTTATCCCATTCTCTGAAGAAAATTTTGCTAATTCCAGCATTAATCATATTATATTCAAGTGTTAAAGTCTGGGAAAAATCAAAACCTTCATTGATGTTCCCATCCCTTGAATCCGTCACTTTATTCATATTAGAAGTATTATTGTTGTTGAAAAATCCTACCTTGTAAATAGGTGCGAAACTCTCTCTTCTTCCCTCTTCAACTTCTCTTTTTATTTGTTCTATAAATTCTTTAGGGTGTCCCCTCTCTTCAAACATTCTCTCTAAGAATTCACATTCCTTCTGAAAATCTGAATCCGAACTAGTCATGCGACTACCCCTGACGAACTGTCCTTTAACAATACTTTTTTTGCAATGTTTGGGGTGCGCACTCTGGAAATGCAAAAAAGAGTTACAATACATTGGCTTACGATGAACTTTAGTGTTATATTGCATTTCTCCTTTGTAAAACTCTACATCTAAATATGCTAGGCAAACTTCAGAAACATTGTGTGTAAATCTCAAGAAGCTAGTGGTGCTGTTAATGTAAATTAAAAACTCATCAAGTCTGTCTCTTCCTGCTGTCCAAAGTATTACTATGTCATCCAAAAACCTCCTATATAACATCCAACAGTTCTTGTATTGGGAATTGGTGACATATTTCTCCTCCCAATGAGCTAGGATGAGATTGGCATAAGTGGGGGCACAAGCTGCCCCCATAGCAACACCTTTTATTTGCTGATAAAACTCTCCTTTAAAGTATATATAATTATTCTTCAGCACCAAATCTAGAAGCCATAAACAGGCTAATTTATCATTCCTGTTGATTTCTTCATGTCCAAAAACTATATCTTCCATAATGATTTTGCCCTCTTCATATGGGATGGAAGAAAACAAATCGACAATGTCAATAGTGAGAAACAGGATATCCTTGTCCCAAACACAAGAATTAAGATCCTTTAACAAGTCCCAAGAGTCTTTCAAGATGTTGGATCTCCCTGTCCATAGGGGTTTTAATTTAACATCTACGTATTTTGCCAATGTTTCAGTCTTGGAACCATCAGCAGAAACAATGGGATGCAAAGGGGGATCATCTTTGTTTTTGTGTATTTTCGGTATTCCGAAAATGGTGGGTATTTTGGGTTTATCCACTTTCAGGAATCTATAACAAGCAGGACTTATTAATCCCTCATTTAGCATATCATACAATGCTACATCAATCCTACTGTAAGCTATGTTGATTTCATTCTTAGAAACTGTACTGTATTTATCTTCATCCCATAATAAATTGTACATTTTACTATCATAAACAATATAGTCCATGAAAACTATGCCACCCCCCTTATCCGGTTTCATCACTCTCACATTTCTATTGTTCCTAATATCATATAACAATTCCTTTTTTTTTGTAGTCATATTATTGAACCTTACAGCTCTAATATCAGTGGTTCTCACTTCATTTTCAATTACTTTCTCTAGGTTCTTAATCTGGGGGTGTAAAGGGGGGTTGTACACACTTTTTTTACGGACTACTTCACCATCATCCCTGTTTATATTGGGCAATGTCACTTTAAGATTCACTTTTCTCAGGAATAACTTAATATCTAATAAACTTTTAGCCACATTACCCTTGTTGTCTGGAATGAATTTCAAACCCTTAGAGAATAGGCCAAAGTGTTCTTTCTCAATTTTGATATTACTGAAATTATATATGCTGAAGTTGTTCCAAGTGTAACAATGTTTATCAAAAAGGATGTCAGATGAAAGAACGTCAGTTGGAAGCACTTGTAAAATCTCTGGGAGGTCCGGTGGGGGGTTTATTGGTATCTCCCCCTCCCCCTTCTTCCTCCCCTCCACTGAAAATTCTCATTCTGTAATCCACGCTTATTAAGCAATCTTTCGGACCTACGTAAGGGCGGAAAATTTTCATCGTATTCTTGCTCATTTTCTCTAGATTGTTCATTTTCTACATCATATCTATCCAGGTCGGTCTCCATAATGTTCATTTCACTTTCATCATTAAAACCATTACCATAAAATTTGTTCAGCCCCCGTGGTTTAGGGTAACTTGTATGTAATTTATAATCATTAATATCTCTTTCTAATTTTTTGACCTTCCTTTGAATCAGGTCATTACATTTTTATTCAACATGTTTTCTAATGTCATAATATTTAATTTTCTCTTCATTAATCCCAAAAATTAAATCATTTTTAATGTACTGATCTAACATCTCTATATCTTTCTCAATACTTTCCTGTATTTTGACATTTTCCTTTATCATGACTCTAAGAATTTCTAATCCACATTTGTTGAAAATATCTCCTAATTCTTTGTAATAACTAGTACCATACACAACATTGTTTGGAAACTTGAATACCCTTAAACCTTTTGGTACAATATCTTTAGCAACACATTCCTTTAAATATTCATTTTCAATAGATATAGATCTGTATTTATACATTAAGTTGTTTAACTGAACTAATTTTGCTTGTAAGTCCCATCAAGCACACAATGTCTGTTATTTTCAATGCCTTCAAACACAACATTAGGTTTTAAACACAGCCATTCAAGTGTTTCTAAAGCTGGCGTGCGTGTAGTAGGAACACGCAAAACAATATATCTATATTACCATTACTTAAATTAAGAGCTGCAAAACTGTAAAAATATTGTTAAGTTAAGCTTAACGACAATATATCTATATTACCATTACTTAAATTAAGAGCTGCAAAACTGTAAAAATATTGTTTTGTGGTAATAATTTTTATGACCACAAGAGGGCTTCACTATATTTCATTTGGGTTAACATTATCCAATTTTATTTTGTCTTATCCAGGTCATTCCATATATTTATGAATTTTAACAAGTTTTTTTATAGTTTTATTGCTTTTGGTTTTAATCTTTATAATATGAGAATTTACAAGTATCTTAATATTTAGATATATGCATTCATGTGGTAGTTTTAATACATGAGAATTCAATGGGCACAAGAAATGTTTTTCTTTTCCTGCACTGCAGTAAGGTCAGTGAGTCTGCTTTATAGTTAAGTCTTACAGTGGTGTACATCACTTATACCAAGAGCAGGTCTTTTGTAATTGGGACAGGCTTATACAAGCAGAAGTCCCTTGTAGATTACAAATATAAGCAGCAGGCAGAGTAAAGCTTGTGACAACAACTAGATACATACCTACCACTATGGTTTAAACCCTATGTATGTTACCTGCCCCCACTATGGTTTAAACCCTATGTATGTTACCTGCCCCCACTATGGTTTAAACCCTATGTATGTCACCTGAGCCCCACTATGGTTTAAACCCTATGTAAGTTACATGCCCACCACTATGGTTTAAACCCTATGTATGTCACCTGCCCCCACTATGGTTTAAACCCTATGTATGTCACCTGCCCCCACTATGGTTTAAACCCTATGTAAGTTACCTGCCCCCACTATGGTTTAAACCCTATGTAAGTTACCTGTCCACCACTATGGTTTAAACCCTATGTATATTACCTGCCCCCACTATGGTTTAAACCCTATGTAAGCTACATGCCCACCACTATGGTTTAAACCCTATGTAAATTATTTGCCCCCCACTATGGTTTAAACCCTATGTAAGTTACATGCCCCCACTGTGGTTTAAATCCTATGTAACTTACCTGCCCCCCACTATGGTTTAAACTCTATGTACATTATCTATCCACTACTATGGTTTAAAACCTATGTAAGTTACCAGCCCCCCACTATGGTTTAAAGCCTATGTAAGTTACCTTCCCCCACTATGGTTTAAACTCTTTGTAAGTTACCTGCCCCCCACTATGGTTTAATGACTGACATCACTGATTGCAATTCTCAGTGATTCACTAATCAAAATGTTTGCAAGGAACATGGCAAAAATATGAGGCGAATAGACCATTCTGCTTATCAGTGACTATTTAGAGGTATGAGTACATCCTACAGACTGCTTAACAAAATGATTATCTTGTCTACATTAACTAACCCTCCTCATTTATAGATCAAATTTTGCAGCCTACCACAAATTTTAATTAACCACATTTTTATTTCTTTGCTCTCTCTCTAAATCTGATTATTTTATAAGTATCTTCCTTAATGCTTTACCTATTAATTTGAGCTGACATAAATATGCATGTTCTACTCATTTCAGTGATGATTTCTGACATACAAACTGATGGTACTTCCAGAAGTACAGTACATATTAATAGCAGCTTGACATCACAATCACTTCTGTTGTGGATATTTCACTCCAACATATTATTTTATATATTTTATAATAAATTCAAATACTTATCCATACTTATAATGCATGTTTGCTGTTTCCTTTGGCACAACATGGTTACCAGAACAAATATTAAAGATTAGCGATCTAAAATTTGTGGTTTATG
The DNA here is from genome assembly GCF_019279795.1 of Protopterus annectens. NCBI lineage: Eukaryota > Metazoa > Chordata > Ceratodontiformes > Protopteridae > Protopterus > Protopterus annectens. The sequence goes on from NC_056750.1 coordinate 88,594,737, forward strand.
GTGTGGCAAGATCACATACCTGATACATCACAAGGCAAGAGGCATGAGGCAGTTGCACTGAGTGCCTTTAATTTTAGAGTCATAGAATCATCATAGGATCATAGGAGGTTAATCAGCTAATGGCCCTAGGGCCCTTACAAGTCTAGCCAAGAGTTTATCCCAAAAAAGGGTCTATATCATATGATCAAAGTTCCAAAACTTCAAATCATTAAAGGTCAAAATTAATGATCGAAGTCTTGGAACTTCGAAAATAAAATAAAATCGTAAAAAAAAATGCTCTAAGCGGGGGGGGGGGTCAAGCCCCCCTGCACCCCACACCCCCTGCTACTTAAATATACCAACTCCGAGATTGCACTACAGTGCAGAAAAAGGGAAATATTCCCTTTCCGTGCTTTATGGCAATCTCCTTTATAAGCTTTAAAGTTTTAAAAGTTAAATAATTAGGGTTCGCCCTTTACTGATTCAAAGTTTTAAAACTTCGATCTTATGATAGGGACCCAAAAACAAAACCTCAGTCAGCACTTGTCATCCCTGTCAATGAGGGACAAAGGTGGAAGCCCTGGGACAAATTTGTGGTTTCCCATCCATTCATCAAAGTTGAGCATGAAGACAGTCAGTGAGGTGCTCTGTTTGACGTCTATGGGAAGTTTATTCCAGAGATGGAGCAGCATCTGTTAGACAAACCTGTCTCTCCAGCAGGTTTTGTTGATGTTGCATATTAGATCTAGGCTTATTGAGCAGGTAATGCATGAGGAGTTATACTTACAGATATGAAGCATCTCTAGTAGGGCAGGGTCTGAGATTGCCTTGTAGGCAATGCATAGATCACCTCTGAGCAATCTGTATGATACCAAGTAGAGTGATAGTGATTTGAGCCTGTCCGCATAAGACAGGTGTTGGAGGCCATGGATTCTCTTTGTGAAGTATTTCTGTGGCCTTTCCAGTTGGTGCAGGTGTTTGGAGAGGTACATACCAAATGCAGTGTTATACTCAGATTTAGGTCTAATGAGGGAGGAGTACAGAGAGGTAATAACCTCCTTTTTTCTGGATGCAATCCCTTTACTTATGAGATGAACCAATTAAACGGCTTTTCTGACCACTGCCAGCACATAGTGGTGGAATGTGAGATTGTTGTCAACCTGAGTACCCATGTCTCTCATGACAGGATGTATGGTTAGGGGGTTGCCGTTGATGTGGTATTCAGTAGGGGCCATGTTTTTGCTGAATGGTATGATAATACATTTTTTTGCATTTAACCAAAGGCCATGACTTTGGCAGCAGTTATTTGTAGCTGTGAGACTCTCTTGCAGTATGTTAACATCATTTGTGGAGTCAATGACAGCACCCAACTTACAGTCATTCACAAACTTGGTCAGCCACAGGCCCTTTGTCTTTGCCTGGACCTCTGAGATGAAGATGCCAAATAGTAGATGTCCCAGGACAGATTCCTTGGGAACACCACTAGTGACAGGTCTGCTGTTGGTGGTGGTGGTACCTATTTTGGGTCTATATTAGATGAACAAATTATCAAAATGTCGAGTACAACATGCTCGACACACTTTGATCAAATGGTCACCTAATCGAAACCTTAAAACCCCGAAAACCACTAAATCAAACCATTTTGTTTGTCCCACACCTTCCCTATACTAACATACAACACACACACATACAACCAGTACATACAAACCCTACATGCTCACATCATTCAAACACTTAAAAACCTACACAAACTCTTCTACTTTTAAAACAAAGTGGGGGGGCTTCACCCCCCCACAACCCCTGACATTGGCGGCTGTGCCCCCCCCAATTGAATATACCAACTCTGAGATCGCTCTACATTGGGGAAAGGGCAATTTTCCAGTAATCACAAAGTGACGAGTAAATAATTTGCTTACCTAGCCATTCCGGATAGTGTAGCATCTTTACGTCACATGCTACATTCACTACCATGGCCAACTAAAACTTTTCGGAACTCCACTTTTCGACATTTGGAGGTTCCGATTAAATGAACGTTCAATCAAAGTGTGTCGAGTATGTTGTACTCAACATTTTGATTGTTCACTCATCTGATATAGACCCCCCCTATTTTGACCTTGTGGGTCTTATCTTTGAGCCAGTGGGCCACCTATCTGATGAGATAGGGATTAACACCAAGTTGTGTTAGCTTTTTGATGATGCCTGAGTGGGGGATTATGTCAAAGGCCTTGGCCAGGTGAAGGTAAGCTGTATGTACTGACTTGGAGATTGCCTCTATACTTGTTTATGAGATCCATAATAATATGCTCCATGGCTTTACAGATCAGGCTTGTCAAGCTAATGGGACGATAGTTTCCAGGGTCAGTAGTGGCACCACCTTTGTGCAAGGGAATGATAATGGCAGCTCTCCGCTCTGCTGGAATGAAACCTGGACTTAAGCTGTGATTGAATAGGGTACTCAATGGCAAAGCCAGTTCTTGATAGAGATGGTTCGGAATACATGCTGGGATACTATCAGGTCCCATGGAAGCTGTGTTCTTTGCCTTGGATAGGGCTTTTAACATTTCAGCTATGGAAATTTGAGGTGTGGGACAATTATTGGGGATGTCGACTAGGCATTTGGTGGGGCAATAAGGTGGTGATGTTTACACTAAACCTATCAGCTAGCAGGTCAGCTAAGTCAGCAGGATTAGTGTAAGTGGCACCATTAAGTACTAATTTGGAACAGACTTGGGCTTTGCCATGGAGGTTCCTAACATAACTGAAGAAGGACTTCTGGTTTCCCTTTGTTTTGGAGGCTAGTTTCAACTCATAATTGGCTTTGGAGGTTTTCACTAGTGGTCTAATTTGCTTGTTGAGGTAGAGGAGGGAGTTTTTTCCAATTTGGAATTTGTTCCTTTTTACCCTTGGACAACAGTTTTTTTCCTTTTGTTGTAAAGCCTGTTGATAGAGGATGTCCACCAGACAGGTTTGTGTTTCCTCAAGGAGGAGGTTTTAGTTCAGTTGAATATGGCTGAGTCCATGCATTTGTACACGTGATTTTGTACTGCACTGGTGTACTGTTCAGCATAGTTGTCCACATCCTCTGAGGGTGGTGGTGGTGTGAACCTGCTGATACCTTCCCTTAGGAGGTTGTAGTCAGCTTTTGAGAAGTATTTTAGCCTAGTTATGGCTGAGGAGGAGTTGGGTGGGATAGAACCTTCGAGACAGACCGATGAGCTGATCTCACGAGGGAAGGACAAACTATGGGAGTGGTGCAGCGGTCGCCCATGTTGGTGAGAACCAGGTCCAGTATATTAGCTCCCCTTGTGGGGGGTAAGACCAGCTGGTGTAGAGCATTAGAATTAATGAAGTCAAGGAATCGTTGTCTGAGTGCATTGTTGCAGGAATAGTTCACCCAGTCTATGGTGGAGTAGTTGAAGTCACCAAGGATCAGGGTGTTATGCGGTACCTTTAATGGAGTCAATTTGGTCCAGGTAGGAGGAGTGGGTGTCCTGAGTCAAGGAGGGGGGGGTCTATAGCTCGCTATAACTTGGATGGGTGTCTTGCCAACTGTCAGCTGCACATGGAGTAATTGCAGTGCGTCATGCTGGTAAACCAGTCTGGAGGTGTGCCTCTTCTTAATGAAGATAGAGACTCCACTACCCTTAGTCTTTCTGACCTCATTTTGGGGTCAGAAAGTGTGGAATGAGGTATAGCCTGATAAGGCAGGGGTGCTTTCCACAGGCCTGAACCAAGTTTCCGTGACTGCACAGACATCAGCATCTTCCAGTGTGAGTAGAGCCTCCAGTGAGTGCATTTTCAAGTTAAGGCTCCTATCATTGAGCAGCATGAGCTTCCATGCACAACCCTACAAAGCCTCCTAGCTCCCTCTTATTAGGTCACTTAAATATACGTAGTATTAACAATATAATAACTCACCTTCATGCCCTACCTGAGGTACACAACTCTGACATTTTATGTTTAACTGAGACATGGCTAAAACCATCTACCCAGGATTACGAAATCACTCCTCCAGGATATAGTATTTTAAGAATTGATCACCCTAACAAGAAGGCAGGGGGCGTGGTCTTAATATATAAAACAGGGCTCCAGCTTACACTTCTAGACACTTGTCCTCCAGCTAATACCAATTCTGAAATTCTTTTCACCAAGCTACAACTAAACACTTGTAGGTCCATCTATATTTTATGCTCATATCTTCCGCCAGGTAATATCAACTCCCTTGAAAATATCCTCAGCTGGCTGTCCACTAACTATCCTCAAGAATCCATTGTCCTAGGTGACTTTAGTATTGACTGGGATACCTGTAATAATGATAACCCTTCTAACCACATAAACCTTCATGGCTTCTCTCAAATTGTCACCTCACCCACTCGAATCCATAAACCCACCAACAAAGAATCAATCCTTGATTGGATCCTTATAAATACTCAGTCTCCAGTCTACATGGTAGGCATCCTCTCCGATGACATGAGTGATCACTCTTTAACTTATTTAATTCAACATAAGACCAATACATCCTGTCCTATAACCTACAGAGCTTCTCACTCCGATAAACACTTTAACCCTGAACGTTTCCAAAATGAGCTGAGCCTATGAAACTGGTCACCCTTGAAACACCTCCAAATAGAGAAAGCAGTGGCTTACTTCATTTCTAAGTTCCGTGAAATCCTCAACTTCCATGCCCCTTCCTGTACCCTTAGGAATCGGACCAAAACTGCACCATGGCTTACAAAAGAAACCAAACAAAAGATTTTGCTGAGAAACAAATTTTGGTCTAGATGGCATTCTTCAAAGGACCCATCTGATCACATAAAATTTAAACAACTTAGAAACTCTACTAAAGCATCTATTCTATTAGACAAAAACACTTCTTCTTTCAACTCCAGCAAACTAACCAACAAAGCCCACAGAAATTCTGGTCAGGGATCAATCAAGTCCTTCATCCAGGCTGCACTTAGACACCCACCCCGTCTGGAATAACCCAAGTCACTCCCAATCAAATTGCTGACTCCTTCAACAACTTCTTTACTGAAGCTATCCAGTCTCTTGCCAGCCCACTACCTCCTGTATCCATGAATCCGCGCCCCTCCTCCTTTACCTCTCCACCCACTTTACAACTCCAACCTGTCCCTACTTCCCTCATCTGTACCCTAATACAAAAATTCAAAACCTCTACCCCCTCAGCAGACCTACTATCTGCTAAGTATCTTCAAATTGCAGCCAGAGTTATTGCTTACCCTATCTCAATCCTAATTACCAGAACCATAAAAAAATGTACCATCCCAACCATCTGGAGTATCTCACATATTATCCCCCTTCATAAGGATGGGAACTCTACAGAACTTTCCAACTTTTGTCCAATTGCCCTACTCTCTCCCTTAGCTAAAATCATGGAAAAATGCATCCACCGCCAACTACTTGACCACCTTCTCTGAAATGGCCTATTAGCTAGGCCTCAGCATGGCTTTCGACCCTTCCATAGCACTACTACTGCCCTCCTTTCATTTACTGACCACATCAACAAAAACTGTAACAATAATATCCTGTCCTCTGCTATCTTCATTGATCTTTCAAAAGCGTTTGACATGGTTAATCATCAAATACTTTTGAATCTTCTGAAATCCCTCGCACTTGACACTCAAGCACTACAGTGGTTCAAGTCCTACTTAGATAATAGGCAACAGGCAGTGCTCTGGGAAAACACTCGATCCACCCCTCTTCCTGTCTCCCTTGGTGTACCCCAAGGATCCATCTTAGGCCCTCTTCTATTCTCCATCTTTATCAACACTCTAGCTATTACTATTCCCCAAGCTGTAACCATTCAATATGCTGATGATTCCACTTTAATCTCCTCAGCTACAACTCCATCTGAACTCCAGGGCCTCATCCAAAGTGTCTTTGAGCTTGTAGAAGATTGTTTTGTACAGCGCTGTCTCCTCCTCAACCCTAAAAAGACTAAATTACTGCTATTTACCCTACACAAAAGTCCACCCCATTTCACGTCTCTATAAAATCCAAAAACGGCACAGTCATATCTCCAGACACAACAACCAAACTCTTAGGGGTTACTATTGACCACAGCCTTAACTATGATACTCATATCAATACCACAATAAAATTGGTAAACCGAAAGCTAGGCTCCCTCTACAAAATTAAGCCCTTCCTCACTCCTACAGCCAGAACTGCTATTGCCCACACCTACCTCATCTCCACTCTCTTCTATGCCTCTCCTATATACACAAATCTTATCAAAAACTAACCTCAACAAGCTGTCAATCTCCTACAACAGTATAGCCAGATTTGTTACCGGCTCCCCATTTAGAACCCACCACTGCCTAGATTTAAACCAGCTCAGTTGGCTGGAACTACACAATCAGTTCTTATTTCAGCAACTAATTATTTCCCATAAAATCCTTTATTATCCAGAGAAAACACCAATTCTTACAAATCTTATCAGTCCATACAAAAATCTTTCCAATCTACGCTCAGCTATTAAACTACTAGTATCCACACATAAACCCAATAATAAAGCAGGAGTTTCCCTTTTCTCTAATACTGTGAGTAAAAGCTGGAATCTACTGCCTGGTGACCTCACTTGTATCTCCTCTACTTTACTTTTCAAAAAGAAACTTAAATTTTATCTTACTTGCCACTGGCTCTGTCCCTGTACCAACCCTGACTAATACTTTCTCCTCCTGTTTTCATCATCATGTAATTTTTCCTAAGCTATTCCACCTTACATTATTGTCATTTCTAAGGTTACTACCTCTAAGTGGGACTTAGCACACCCAAGGTAGACTTAACATACATCCTACCTGCTTCTGCTAGAGGGGTAACTCCCCCTTTACTGCTCTCCCCCATTCCTGATTTTCTTCTCTTCTATAACTAGTCTCTTTTCCCATTCCTTACTAATGACTCTTCTATAACTAGTCTCTTTTCCTACTCCTTACTAATGACTCTTCTATAACTAGTCTCTTTTCCCATTCCTGATTTTCTTCTCTTCTATAACTAGTCTCTTTTCCTACTCCTTACTAATGACTCTTCTATAACTAGTCTCCTTTCCTACTCCTTACTAATGACTCTTCTATAACTAGTCTCTTTTCCCATTCCTGATTTTATTCTCTTCTATAACTAGTCTCTTTTCCTACTCCTTACTAATGACTCTTCTATAACTAGTCTCTTTTCCTACTCCTTACTAATGACTCTTCTATAACTAGTCTCTTTTCCCATTCCTTACTAATGACTCTTCTATAACTAGTCTCTTTTCCCATTCCTTACTAATAACTCTTCTATAACTAGTCTCTTTTCCTACTCCTTACTAATGACTCTTCTATAACTAGTCTCTTTTCCCATTCCTGATTTTCTTCTCTTCTATAACTAGCCTCTTTTCCCATTCCTTACTAATGACTCTTCTATAACTAGTCTCTTTTCCTACTCCTTACTAAGGACTTTGTTGTTCTGGGAATCTCCCTCTATTACTTTCTCAAAGTGTAAAAAAAAATCTTAATAGTGAAAATAGAGAAGGGGTATTTTATCTGTATTTTATCTTAACTGAACTTTAATGTGTCTGTAACTGAACTTTAATGTTTTGTAACTGTTAATGTATTTTTAATCTTAAAATTTTGTAATTTAAAATATTTTTAATCTTGTTTGATCCTTGTGGAGCTTTTCTTCCTGGGCCTCTACTGAAACTGGATATATATCCAGCTAGACTAGCCCTGTCAACAAATGTAAAATAAATAATAAATAATAAAATGACCTTCAATTTGCTTTTTGACAGATCTTTTATGTTGGAATATTTGTCTTTGGGACAATGCCTAAAAAAAGCAGAATGGGGGAGGCAAGAGCCTTGGCCAAGATCCAGAACCCCATGGGTGACAGGTGGAGGCCATCTCTGGCAAAGCATTGAGGCCTGTCAACCATGTCATCCCAGGCAGATACTGGATCCCCTAGGAAAGATACCAGAAACTAAGTCAATTGTTGGAAGTCAATCATTTTTTGTTGGTACTGTGGTATCATTCTTGGTGAAGGTTGGATGCTGCTTAGGTCTAGAGTCATACCTGCCTGGGACACATACTCTAAGAGCTCAATCACGTCTCTCTTCATATAGTCCGGGGAGGTATGTCTCAAGTCATTCACATCAACATGGACAATGACAAAGTCATACTTGTACCTGTTGTGGACAGACTTAAGAGGTTGCGTGATCTGGCAGATTCTGGCACCTGACAAACAGATGACTGTGACCTTCTCCTTGTTGAGCCTGGTGAGGGGGGGCATCAGTGTGTCTCACTACTGAGTCGCCAATGACTAGTATGTTTGGTTTAATGTTGTGCCTTATGGGCTGTGTTGGTTTATTGTTATGCCTAATGGGCTGTGTTTGTGAAACACTGATGTTTTGACTACTGTGTGTGATGTGATTGGTGTGGTGTGTGGAATGTTTGTGAGTGTGTTTTAGGGGTCTCTGTTGTTTAGGTAGGGGTTGTTGAGGACCCCTGCATAGGTGGGTGTGCGACTCTGTGATGTGGGTAGTGTGGTATTTGTGCTGGCAATCTCTTCTTTGTCAGGAGTACTGACTGTGGTGTGAGAGAACACGAATTCCAGCTTACTGATGTAGATTCATTTCTGCAAGTAGAAGAGCTATGTGCTAGGAGAAGGGGATTGTCCGTGAACATGAGGCAGTTGCTGCACTGTCTCAGTATGCCCATGTTGACCAGGCTGGCAGGGGAAACTGATGGGAATTGTCCAAGCATAGAGTTTTTAATACTTGGCAGACTTATGGAGAGCAGGGTTTGTCCACAAAAACCCTAAATGTAAAATAACTGACCTGAAGCAGAAGTGCTAAAACCAAAACTAAGACACTTAGAATAGCAGACAAATTTAATCAGGCTACTGACAAACAGTAATAAGTGCAGAATAAGAGCATTTGAACACTTAAGAGCACACAGAACAGCAAACTAAGGTAATAAAGAAGGTAGAGCTGAATAAAATATAAATATTTTTTTTAGTGGCGAGGGAAGAAATAGACTACGGGGGTTGTCTTTCCCAAATGCTCTCTCTGTACACAGTAGATAGAGCTGATGAGATGGGACTGGTGGGAGTGTCTGAAATCAAATAAGCAAGGGGGTAGTCCTTCCCAAATGATGTCACTGTACTCAGTTAAGTGATCAAATGAGATGGGTCCAGGAGGAGTGTCCAAACACAAATTTACAGCAGGGGTGGGCAATTCCAAAGCAACCAAGATTAACACCACAACAAGGACAGGCAGAGGGGGTGGGAAACTAACTCCAGAGAGACAGAAATACCACAATATTCAATGAAACAAATACATAAAATGCAGTAATATCACTGAAACAACGCAAGTGCAAACAAAAGTGTACTTAAATCAGCTTGTACATCCAGATGATTGCAGGTGGATCACAGCCAGCCAAACAGCTCAGATACAGAGCAAAAATAAATGTACAGAGATGTGACTAACACTATTATAAGGCAAAGAGAAACCCCCTAGGCTAACAGTTAAATACAGAACTTCAAAGAAGTGATACAACCCCCAATGAAACCAGGCCATGCACTTATTAGACCATATCCCTGTGCTGCGTCCTATAACAGCTACATGCTGTAGTGTGATATAGAACTCTGGTAGAGGTTCTATTCCCGCACATGGCAGTTGCGGATGCTTCGTGTTTCTATGCCTGTGTAGGGAGCAATGCATTTTAGGCTAGCCACACTCACTACAATTCAAATGCCCTACTTTCGCAAACCTGCTGATGTCACTCACTGTGAAATACACCTTTGGGGAAGGAGTACTCCAGTAATCCCTGTGGTACATCCTACAACAGCTTCACGCTGTAGTGTGATATAGAACTCTGCTAAGGGTTCTATCCCCGCACATGGCAGTTGTGGATGTTTTTTTTGGGGGGGGGGTTGGCATAATGGTTAAGGTGTTTACCTTACAAACACAAGGTGCAGGGTTTGATTCTCACATGGGATAATTGGCTAGACTTGAAATGGCCCACAAGGGCAGTTAGCTTAGTACAAATCTATGAACCTATATATGAAGCTTCTGGGTGCCTTATTCCAGTTATACAATGGATTTTCTATGTATATGGCTGTTTTTGGTGTGAATGTGTATATGTGTGTGTGTGTGTGTGTGTGTGTATGTGTGTGTGTGTGTGTGATATATATATTTTTTTGTCTTTCATGTTTTTTTGTCTTTCATGTCTTTCATGTTTTCTACAATGGTTCAGTGTTACTGTGTTTTTCGTGTCTTTCTAGCTTTTCAGGTTACATATCAGTACCTTTTTAAGATTGTTTTTTTTTTAATTAACAGTCCTCATTCAGTTCCACATCTTAGTATATTAGTTTCTATTGATATCCGTTATTTAATAATTTTTCACTATTTTGTTTCTCTTTTTAATTTCTGTATCATATTTTTTGGATATCTAGCCTGGTTCTTATTTTTTGGTTTTCTAGCCTGTTTCTTATTTTACATACATATTATTTTACATACATGTTGTTGCTATTTCTTTAGTATGCTTGGCTTTGTTTATTATGCTCTTTTAGGTCATCCACTATCCTGATGAAGATTTTGAAAAGTGTAGCCTAACAATGCATTTTACCAGCAAGGGTTGATTTTTTTCCAGCATTGATTGATTATTTCCAGCAAGACTATTTTTAGTTAACTTCATTTTTTTAGCTAATTTTAGCTAATCTCTGAACTTCAATATTGTAGGTTTAGAGTGATTCTATTAACCACGTATGAGCTAGCTCAGGGTATCTAACCTATCAGATTGTAAGGTGTGATGTGAAGCTGTCGTGCCCAATCACAATAAAGGTTTTTTCTTCCACACTTGATTGGCCCCCACTGACACACCCCCAGGTACTCTTATAAAAGGAAATCCTCAGGATCACTTTTTCCATTAAGGAACTACGCTTCGATGGTGATTGTACTTCTGGTACTTTTTACTTCAATAAAGTACGACCTTCTAGAATCTGAACTTGACTACATTGATTTTTGCTACCACGGCGAGCAGAGCTCCTTAGCTGAGCCACATTTATGTTGTTCTGCCTGTTTTTTCTGTGTGTTTCATCTTTGATTTCTAGCTGCCACACTAGCGGTTCTTCTCACCAGGTGACCTGACCAGCCAGAACTACGACCTGTATACAATGCCTTTCTAAAGACTTTACTCAGCCTTCAACCACAAGCGCTCGGGTACGCACAGCCTTTCTCGAGGCTTTACCAGTAGCCCAGCTTCTTCACCAACATCCCACTGTACCTTTATTAAGGCAGCCTATCTGGTCATCCATTTGTTCTTGGCTTCCCTAGGGTATTTTATTTGTGGACATATATATAGATATATATATATATATATATATATATATATATATATATATATATATATATACTGTTTATTAAAGTAGCTTGTGAAAGGTACCAACTGTACCATGATATATTATCAATTCATCTGCTGTACCTACTATTTCCTGCATGATATTGGCTGAAAAGTAAAGTGAAGCGAGTTGCAATTTAACTGACCAACACCCACAGTCTAATATCAGTGACAAGCTAAACTTGTATGTGTAACTGCATATTCTAAAAGTAAATTGTATAGTTTTCCTCTAAACATGCTCATACATCACCAGAACCGAGACCAGTATAAGCTAAGTGGCTCCCACTCCCTCCTTATTTTAAAATTTAACTAAGTAAATGGGCCTACATAACTCAAAGAGAGAACAAACTCCATAGATGTAACATTAACATTGACATTGGTAATAAATATATTAAGCTCAATTTGAAACTCGGCATATATTGGTACAGACTTAATCTCCTGCACTTACCTCAGCAACAGATTGTTTTTTTTGAGCTTGCACTCAAAGACATTTTCTGGTCCTACTCTCTCCATTTTGCCCTTGCTATGCTTAGGCTCACTCTGCTCCCCTACTCTATTCCCATTCCCATCCACTCCCAGGTTTCCTTGGATTTATTCCAAAACTAGCCACTCCCTCAAGCCAGCCCATCCAATCAAAACAGCCTACTACTGCAAACTAGATTACCCAACCCACCTCCCTCTGCAAATACAGGCACAGACAATTCAAACTAGACTAAATCAACTTCACTAGAATGCCTAACCACAAAACTCCACCCACACCAAAAAATGCTCTCTTCCAACCCCCACCACAATATAGGCACCTACTATACTTACATATAATCAGTCTACTACTTCTAACATTAGCTGCACATACCTGTTCTTATCACACCAGACTTGAAGAACCCACCCCATCCCCCTCTACCTTATACATCTACCCACTAAAACTAAAACCTACCAGCATTTCCATATCCTGCTCTATCCTTAACATCACAACCTTTCATCATACATACTACTCCCTAATCCCCCACCCAAACATCCCTAAAGTATCTCAGAAATACAATAAGTACATAGTCAAAATCTTAAAAATTCTAGTTAATTTAGCATTCAAACTAACTTGTAGTGGAGATATGCACCCAAACCCTGACCCAGTCCCCAATCTAAACTATTCAGCTTCACAAAAGTCCAACCACTCCCAGCCAACAACTATCCCTCCTAGAAACAAAACTGCTATCTTACTGTTAAATATTAATATAAGAAGTATCAACAACAAAATCCATGAGTTGCACGCCAACCTCTGTCTATACTCTCCTGACATTGTACTCATCACCAAAACTTGGTTAAGACCTAATATTGCCAATAATGAGATTATCCCACCAGGTTCCAATATTATACAAGACAAGATAGGGAAATAGGTGGAGGTGTGGCTCTACTCTTTAAAAGCCATCCCACCAGGTTCCAATATTATACAAGACAAGATAGGGAAATAGGTGGAGGTGTGGCTCTACTCTTTAAAAGCCATCCTTTCCTAGGAAGCTTGGATCATAAAACACCCAACTTTGACAATGATGAAGCAATACTTACCAAAGTTAATATTAACCATAAAAACATACAAACATAATAGGAACCTATATGCCACCAGGGTATAATATCTATACATTAGAAAATATATTGCATCGACAACAAAAACAATACCTCAAGAAACAATAATCATGAGTGACTTTAATGTAGACTGGTCAGACTGCAGTTCTCAAAATCCCAACAAATATATCACTCTCCATGGCTGCACCCAACTCATACAAACTTCCACTAGGATCAATAACTCATCCAATACAGTCCACTCTGTACTGGATCTTAATAAATAGGCCAGCTCTCTCCTCTAACTTTGTTTGTATCCCAGACAGCCTCAGTGACCATTTCCCAACCTATCTACTGAGACAACGAACTAACACAACAAAACAAACTAAATACTAGCAAACATGAATCACCTAAATTCCAACAACCTCACAAACATCCTTAAATGTTGCACCTGGACACCACTTAAACTACTTCCCCTAGAAGAAGCAGTAGATTATTTTAGTACTACCTTCCTGGCCATCCTAAACACACAGGACCCTATCAAGACTATACAAGTTAAATCTAACTATGCCCCATGGCTAGCCAAATAAACTAGGTATCTACTAAAAGCATGAGACAAGGCCCAAGAAAGCTGGTATAAAACTAATTCCCAAACCAAAATGCAACGTACCAGAAACTTAGAAATAAAGCAAAGAAGCAAATTAAACAAGACAAGATAAATTATTACTTTGATATCCAAACTAAGATATTTAATAACCTACAAAAGTTGTGGTCAACAATAAACAATATACTCCTACCAGGCAAAGTCAACACCCCTCCCCCACTACTAGTAATAATATTGACAATATTGCTACTCAGTTCAATAAATACTTTACTGAGGCTATCTTAGCACTGTCTAATAATCAACCCCCCTGTCCTAACACAACTAATTCTATGCCAGGCAGAAACAAAACCACCTTCTCCCTGCAACCAGTATCAACCAAAACAATTAAAAAACTGCTTAAGAAACTAAAGTCCACCACCTTAGCTGCAGACAGCTTACCAGCTGATTTCCTAAAGCTAACTGCTGAGGGTATTGCCTATACAGTATCCATTCTTATCAACAGATCCATAGCAGAATACCAGCTCCCTACAATCTGGAAACCATCTCACATTATCCCATTTCACAAAGGAGGCTCATCAACAGATCTGTCTAATTACTGTCCAGTCGCTGTCTTAGCACCACTTTCTAAGATACTAGAGAGAACCATTCACAAACAAATCACAGATTACCTGCATACTAACAGACTATTTACCAGTACTCAATGACCATATCACAGTACTAGCACAGCACGTATGTGATTTACTGTCAACCTTCACAGAAAGAACAGTAGGATATGTATCCTCTACCTTTCTAGACCTATTAAAAGCCTTCGATATGGTCTCACGTAACAAACTTCCAAATGTATTTAATGAACTAATAATAATTTAACTGTTAAATAAGAGCACACCTAGGAGTCATCAAAGTATAGTATTTTTACTCACAATTTTCTGAAAAATAAATTCTAAAAAACACGAGAAAGCAAAAAAAAATATTTGTTGCAGGGGAATAGCCCCTCTGCACCCCTCTCCCAAGTGACATATATATATATATATATATATATATATATATATATATATATATATATATATGTGTGTGTGTGTGTGCGTGTGTACACACACACACACACATACATGAACAAATTCCTCAGTCACAAGAAATCCTTAAAAATTGTATTGCCAGCTCACACACAAAACACATTGCAGTAAAACTCACCATGACATTGAATTTCTGAATTATGGTGTAGCGAAGAATCAGCTGTCAGTGATGTGTAAGCAAGCTCTTTTAAATAGCTACATTATAACATATGTTAATGGAAAATGAAAATATGTACAAACTTACTTTCTAGGGAATAAAACATCTAGCATATATATCAGTGATATGAGGGACAAGTAACATTCTGATAGAAAATTGTGGGTAGTTGTTCTATGCTGAAATTAAGACTAAGGGAAGTTCTGGATAACCACACTCTCTTTGTGACAAAAATCTACAAGGTGAGTCCTACAATTCCATAACAGAAATTTAAAGATTTGTGAATGTCAGCAAGTCTGTTGGACAGACACTCTTGAATTTAACACTTCAGAAAAAGTTTATGTGTAAATGTACCCCCTTGGAATAGCAAATCATGTGCAATCCCTAACGGTCTTTTTGGGGTTTGGTTTTGAAGTTATTTCTGTTGAGCTATTTGTGTAACGTTTGCAGGGAGAAGTGACATACAATTACAACAGTCTGAAAAATAGATATCAAGTGGTTTATGATAGTGGTAAATGTAAAAACAAGCTGCTTCTAAGAATAGTTATTGCAATTGCAGTTAAATTGCAGCTTCATTCCCTCAACTGACAGGAATAACTAATGCTTACCTAGGAAATTAACAAACTAATGGTGCATTTTTTTTGTCCAATAGCCTCTTCCTTGCACATACTTTTTTTTTCCCTGTATGCTGTCCCCCCTCTGCTGACCATCAAGTCTCACCCTACTGGACTCGATCCCATTTATTTTACAGTGCTGACCAGATCTTCTGGAGAAAGAGATGCTCAGAAGGCCCATCATGCAGGACATATCAACAAGTTTGTGCCATTAGTGGTAGGCCAACAATGAGGTCATTTGTTTGTATTATAACTGCCAATGGTGGTATTAGCACTTTCATCACTGCAAAGACCACGTATGCCCACTGACCATGCATGCATGCATGTCCCCAGTACATATGTTAACAAGTGCTATCATCACTAACTTAAGGGGCCACATCCATGCGTCTCTTGCACCAGCTTCCCTCACATCATGATGCTCCTCCACCCACCAGCCAGGACTCCTGTATGGGGGCATAAACATGAGCAGTCAGGCGTCACCATCCGCCATCATGATGCACCACCACCCACCAGCCAGGGCTCCTGTATGGGGCATAAACATGAGCAGTCAGGCGTCACCATCTGTCATCATGATGCACCACCACCCACCAGCCAGGACTCCTGTATGGGGGCATAAACATGAGCAGTCAGGAGTCACCATCCGTCATCATGATGCACCACCACCCACCAGCCAGGACTCCTGTATGGGGGCATAAACATGAGCAGTCAGGAGTCACCATCTGTATCTTCAAGTTGTCCCATGCCCATCCCTGCCTGTAATGTCATCCACCTTTGAGCCACTAAATGACCTCAGGTCACTTGGAATGTGTCTAGGGCTTATTTCCTGTATGCCAACATCTCAGGCTCTGGTTTCTGCCCACTTTTCACAGAATAACATGCACCTGTGGATTCATGGCATCCTGCTAGTTTACAGTGTACTAACACTTTAAAAAAGCACAGCAGAAGTTTAGAAACCAGATTAGACCCTACTTCTGGAACTAGAACTGATGTTTGTACTGCAGTGGTAGCCTTTGCTGACTCTGTTCTTCTAAATGACGATGTTGTGTCCCTGCCCATGTATTCAGTCAGTCCTCCTCTGTCATCCCTACTGGTACAGCGGATCTGCTATAGACAGGTAGCAATGCATTCCTCCTGCTCTTAGTTCTGCAACTGTACTAACAGTCTTACATTTAAAGGTAGGATAAACAAACTATGCATCAGTCATAGATAAAATAACTGGATGAGGAGAGATGGGTTATTTTTGTGTGGGGCTGTTTAGGAAAACTCTTTTAGTGACATCAGTGTGAGAAATAAAAATGATTGCCATTGTTTTCTTAGCTTGCTGAATGAGCAATCTCTCGTCTGATTATCAATGGCAGTTTGGAAGTAGCTATAACCATGTGGACAAATATTCATATTGAGCAGAATTCCTCCTGTTTTTCTTAACATCCATTTTATAGCACTTGTTAGAGACCTTGGATTATTTCACTTGTTAGGTTAGAAGTGTTATGTAGTGACCTGGCATCACTAGGGAGCATGAAAAACTGATCTATATAGCACCGCTGACAACTAAAAAGGCCATACTAGCATTAACAACAATGTTGACTGAAATGACTTGCCTGAGCAAACTATTACTGATAATGGTCTATATATCACATCTGAAGAATGAAAGAAATATGAATAAAAATGTAATTAAACATTTTATGTCTGCACTTTACCACTCAACTGATGATAGACTTATCAAAAGATTTGTATAAACTTCCAAGGAAACAATAAAGGTCATGAGACATAGTGGTAAGCCCTGCATTAAAATAAGGTCATTTTTTTCACTTCACTTATTAGACATAAATGTACATCTGTTATTAAGGAGAGTATCACACATTCTGGTTCTCACTAATCATAAACATTTCAAATGAATGTACCCGTACTATGCACAGCTAGCATAAAAACATAACAGTAATTCTGATTCACATTAATAGTAGAAGCACTTCTCACCAATATACCTGTACTGTACACAACTAATGTAAAATATGGCATTCATTTCCTAATAGTAGAAATGCCTGTCTAAAACTCAAATAGCTGCTATTATTTTCTGACTTCAGTCCTCAATAATTCGCCAGAAAACTGCAAGACCAAAAAATATGACTAAAAAATCTGGACATTCTGCAAAAAATTGGACATTTGAGAGATATGCCTAGATCTGCCAGCTAAAGTGATTTCATCTGAACTAATCTTTAATCCTCTGTTTCTTTTTAGTCCTGCCACCATCTGTCATACAGGTGAGATACCAGACCTGATTCAAACTTTGTGGATCACCTTTATTTTGTTCTTTTCTTAGCAGTGATTTAATATTTTGTGCATCAGATGTAAGAGTTGCAAAAATGCTAATTGTTCTTTTCATAAGATTCCTTTAAATTTCTAAATTCAGTCTCTGATTCTTTTCAGATTTGATATATACACTTACAGAAATGCTGCAGTGTTAATGCTCTTTACAGAGGAAGTAAACAATGATCCATCATATTTTCCAAACATCTCTTTGGGACTTGAAATATATGACTCATGTGGTAACATTTTCCATTCTGTGCAAAGTGCATTCTGGTTTATGTCTGGCTCAAAGACCCCGATTCCTAACTATAGCTGTGACACCCACACTTTCACAGCTGCCATATTTGGAAATAAGGAGCCAGAAAGTATTGACGTTGCTGCTAGACTACTGGGGCTAAACAGAATACCACAGGTAACACAACTGATGCCATGTCTTCACTGTGCTTTGTACTACTGCTGATTTCTTAACTAAAAATACATTAACATGTTCTGTTCTAATTTATGAGATTCATACCGTTTATATCCATTGATGTTAGAGACGGCATTACATCTCCAACTACAGTGATCTCGCATTAGACCAAATGTATAACATTTGACTAGGGTATTGGCATTTACAAATTCATTAAAGGATACAAATGCTATGGGCAGTACATTAGGAGTAAAATGCTACATAGTTGATAGCTGTCACCATTAACTGTCATTAATCAAATTGCCATAACCTATTTGATATTTAGTTTCAGTACTGAAAAAAAATGTTAGAAGCATTTTCCTCTAAAGGTTCTTTACACAGATCACACATGTAGCTATATTTTGACATGGGGATATCCAGGATCTTCTCACACATAGATGGACCTGAATTTATGTTACATGAGACTAACCACATATTCTCATGGGGGTATCCAGGACCTTTTCACATACACAGATGGATCAACATTTATGCTGTATGAGCCTGACAACTTATTATGATGTGGGAATATCCAGGATCTTCTGACGGATGGACCTAGATTTATGCTACATGAGAATGACCACATATTCATGTGGGGGTATGCAGGCCCTCCTCACACATAGATGGAGCTCAATTTATGTTATATGAGACTGACCACATATTCTGATGTGGGACTATCCCAGACCTTCTCACACATGACCTACTAATACCACTCAAGTCACTTTTCAACTATAGCCTCAAAACAGGCTTTGCACCACAAGAATGAAGGACTGCAATGGTTAGTCCACTTTACAAGGGTGGGCCATTAACTGACCCAAGAAACTACAGACATATTAGTCTAACTAGTCTAATATGCAGAGACGTGGAATGAATTATCATGGAAATAATCAACGACAAGCAACCTTCAGACGTTGAATCCAACCTAGTTTGGCTTTGTCAAGGGAAGGTCATACATACTAAACTTGGTTGGTTTCTTTGTGAGGGCTAACAATATGATAGATGGGGGGGGGTGCAAACCACCTACCTGAACCCGGCTAAGGTGTTCTATACAATACCCCACTTGGGTATAATTGGCAAACTCACCAAAGTGGGCATAAACTCCTACATAAATAAATAGATTGCCAGCTGGCTCACAGACAGGACCCAGGAAGTCAGGTCTGGTCACAATACTTCCACTAAGAGACTGGTCGCCAGTGGGGTACCTCACAGCTCCATGCTGGGACCACTTCTATTTGGCATCTACGTCTTGGAGGTAAAGCATAATGTTAAAGACCTTTGGCTGATCAAGTCTGCAGATTACTGCAAATTGAGAGTTATCATAGATTCCTCATGACACAAACATTTTACAAGAGGATCTAACACAAATGAATGACTGGTGCCAAACTCAAGGATTAAAACTCAATGTCAAGAAATGCATTATAGTGCCTTTTGGGAAAAATGACACCCAGGCTAATTACTCTATTGATAAGACACCCCCTAAGAGTTGGCCTGATAGGCAGAGATCTGGGAACATATGTAGGCAATAAGCTGGCCTTTGACCAATAATGTGGCTAGGGTAGTAAGAAAATCAATCTATGTCACCCAACTTATAAGTAAGGGTATGGCATCCAGGTCTAAGGTAGTCAT